>NC_081563.1:124875371-124896774 GCF_022355385.1 Mustela nigripes | reverse complement strand
TTAAAGATTTTATGTATTTATTTGACAGAGAGAGAGATCACAAGTAGGCAGAGAGGCAGGCAGAGAGAGAGAGAGAGAGAGAGAGAGGAGGAAGCAGGCTTCCCGCTGAGCAGAGAGCCCGATTCAGGGCTTGATCCCAGGACCCTGGGATCATGACCTGAGCCAAAGGCAGAGGCTTTAATCCACTGAGCCACCCAGGCGCCCCAAGCAAGCCCTTGTTTATGAGGCAACTGCAAAGTGCTGGGTTGGCATCTCTACCCAACCATTTAGTTGCTGTGTGACTTTGGAAAAGACACTTAGAGTCTCTGAACCTCAGGGTATTTCTCTCAAATACTTTTTCTTCTTTTTAATTAATCAAGGTGAGGGAGTGGCCCACACAGAGATCTGAGGAATAGAGTTGCCAGTGGAGGGAACAGCAGCACAAAAGCCCCAAGGCAGGGGCGTGTCTGGCATATCTGAAACACAGCGAGGAGGCTAGTGTGGCTAGAACAGGGGGACAAGACGAGATGAGAGGAGGTCACGCGCAGGGCCTTGTAATCGAGACTCCCAGATTCAGGGGACCATGAATCAACCCAGGGCCTCCTTGAACTAGGATGGGAAAATTACATGTTTATTTTCAGTACTCTCATACTGACAGTTAGCATTTTCTACAATTATGAGTGTAGGCGACAAGCATGGTAGCGTTAGCAGTGCCTGAAATATTGTCACCACAAGAAATCACTTTCATCACTCCCCATTGCTACAGCTACACTCATTGTGAATTTGACATTACAGGGCTCCGTCCTGCCACTAGGTCAGGTTATAATGGGTTAATACAGAAACATATGTTAATATATAATGAATTTGTTTTAAAAGTCTGTCAGTAGCTGAACTTCGACAGGCTTACCTTTCAGTAATGCTATGTATCTTACTTTATACCATTAAAAGCATTATTGTGAGAAAGATCCACAGGGTGTCCCCCCTGCCCCACCCCACGTTGATGAGGGGTCCATGACCCAGGCATGGTTAGGATCCTGCAGTAGAGCCTAAGGCCCTTAGGAGGATTCTGGCTCTTTCCTGGAAGGACCTGGTGAGCACTGCAGGCTTCTGAGAAGAGTGGTGAAATCTACAGCTGTCACCTGAGTTTCTGGGGGTGGGGGTGGGGTAAAGGGTCAAGTGCAGCATGGACGGGGCTGGGGACCAGTACCCAAGAGCTTGAAAGGCAAGGCCAGGGCGGGGGGTAGCGATCACCTTCCATCTCTTGCTTCCTCCTGCCATGTCTGAGAGGGGCCTCTGGAAGACCTGCTCAGTCTTGGGTGTTGTGACTGTCTTCTGACAGGACCCAGATCTGGGCTCTTATTCCGGGGGGCAGAAGGCTGGGCCAGGTTCTCGCCACAGGTATATCCAAGACAAGGGCCAACCCTGAGAGGGTGGGGTCAGGGAACCTTGAACAGGCTTGTTGCAGGAAGCCAAGGATGGCTCTCAGAGACTCACCTTGGTGATAATAATAAGAAGGACAGCTCTCATATAGCACTTTCTCTGAGCCAGGCACTGCTCTAAGACATTTACATGGTTACAAAAACCTAATGAGGTAGGTACTAGTATCGTGCTCCTTTTACAAAAGAGGAAATAGACACAGAGACAGCACTAAATTGACCAAAGTCACAAAGCTGGTAAATAGTAATCTTGGTTTTTTAAAAACACTGGCTGGTGTGAGGACAGAAGGATGCTCTGGGGGCTAGGGACACACAAGAGACGGGGAAGTGCTTCCTGCCTGGGAAGGGAGGGATGCAGATTGTATCAAACATCTAGTCCATTTCCATGTTGAAAAGCTGAGGACCAAAGAGGGTCAGGACCTACCTGAGGTCACAAGCTAGTGGGTGGGAATGCCAACAACAAGAATGTCTGCATGTTTGCCCCTCCCAGTCTCACCCCTCTGCCCACCACCCCCACACCCAGTCACGGAGAAGGAGGCTGGAGGCAGGAACAGCTTCAGAAACAAGCTAACTTCTATACTTCGCATTTTGAATGCCCTAGGAACCCTGCAGCCCTAGATGATCACTTAGGATGGTACCTGAGAGTCCACCGTTAGCATGCAATCTTTAAGGCTTTGTGCTAACTGTGTGGCCATGCATGGTATCATTCAATCCTCACAACCCTCTGAGATAGGTATCATTCTTCCTCCACAGAGGAGGAAGAGGAAACCTGCAGAAGTGAAGACACGTGCACGAAGTCACACAGTGGGAAGTGGCACAGTCAGGCTTTGATCTCCAGTCTGGCAAATGTAAGTCCGCTTACTGGGCACTTCCAATGAGCCAGGTGCTGCTCTAGGTGATTTAATGGAAACCTTTGCTGAATCCTCACAATGCCCTATCCTAGAGGTGCTGTTATTATTCTCAATTTACAGACATGAGACTTGAGGCATGAGAGGCTAAGCAACGTGCCCAGAATTACCCAGCTGGTAAGTGGCAGAGTTAAGACTGAACCCTGGGCAGTCTGGTCCCAGAGTCTGGACTCTGGATCCCCTCACTGTCCTGCTGCCCTCCAGCTCTGGGATAGTCCCCAGACATTCCACAAAGCCACCACCACCACTCCTGGGAGTAGGCTATTTTCTGCTGTTCATGAACCATTAAGGACAGACCTCTCATATGCTCTACCAAGGGGAAATGCTCCCTGAATGAAGGTAGGGCTTTTCAGGACTGAAAAGAAGGAAACTCACCTACTAAATTCCTACTATGTGCCAGACACTTAACATATCTCCATGTCCTCTTAATCCCCCAGGAATTTTGCAGGGTTGGATGCAAAAGTTTTTTTTTTTGTTGTTTTTTTTTTGTTTTTTGTTTTTTGTTTTTTGTTTTTTCCAGATGAGGATATTGGGGCACAGAGAGGTTAAGTGATTTGTTCAGGGTCACACAGCCAGTAAGCACTTATGATGAGAATGGAACCCAAGACCATCCGACTGCACAGCCCAGGCCCTTTCCACCAGGTTACACTGTCTCTGGAACCCACCATGGCCCCCTAGGCAAGGGGAAGGTCGTGAGGGGAGGCAGGATACCCAGGCTGGCCTGGTCACAAATGAGGTTGCAGTGGGTAATCCTATCCCTGACTAAGGGGCCACTTCAGCCCTGAGTGCAGACTGAATAGGATATATTCCACAGGGAGCAAAGGGAAGAGCAAGAAGCTCCCTTGGGGAATGGTGATGGGAGGTACCTTCCCTTTGCCCACTGTCCAGTCCCAGCCACTGAGGCCTGGCTCCTGAGGTTCTGAGTGGGAACCAAACTGCCAGCAACTTGCATAGAGCCTGGCATGTAGTAGGTGCTCAGCATGCAAGTGTAGAATTTATAGATGAGGGGCGCCTGGGTGGCTCAGTGGGTTAAAGCCTCTGCTTTCGGCTCAGGTCATGATCCCAGGGTCTTGGGATCGAGCCCCACTTCGGGCTCTCTGCTCAGCAGGGACCCTGCTTCCCTTCCTCTCTCCCTGCCTGCCTCTCTGCCTCCTTGTGATCTCTGTTTATCAAATAAATAAATAAAATCTTAAAAAAAAAAAAAAAGGAATTTATAGGTGAGTCCCAGAGTGGCCCTGGCTAACCCATCCCTCCTTCCCCTAGCACTTTAGTGATATCATAACACCTATAATTATCAGAGCCTTGACCCTGTGCCAGGCACTGCTATCAGCATTTTTGTGTGTCACCTCATTTCGCCCTCAAAATAACCCTCTGAGAAAGGTAATGCCATTAGCTCCATTCTACAGATTATAAAACCAAGGCTTTGGAGAGTCAAGGTGATGTGTCCAAAGCTTTACAGTGAATTATTGGGGAAGATGGCTGTTTCGCTGGGGATTGCCTGGGCTCAGAGTTTATTCTCTAAACTGGAGCTAGTCAGAGAGTCTGTGGGACAGCTTCACCAGTATCATGTACCTACTTGGAAATGCAGGCTCTTGAGCCCTACTCCAGACCTGCTGAATCAAAATATCTGGGGTGGGACCCAGCAGTCTGTTTCAACCAGGATCATGCAATCTAATGTATGCTCAAGTTTGGGCAGTGCCAGGTAGCACACTAAGTTATACTGCCTCTTCAACAACCCTCTCAGCAGCTCTGAGAAGGGGTGGGAATCAGAAGTAGCTGTTACTATTATTATCGTTGTTGTTGTTATTACTATCATTATTATTATTATTATTACTACTGTTACTACTACCATCATCATCATCTGATTTTCCAGATGATGAACTGCTCCTGGACCAAGACTCAAACACAACTCCTTTGGTTCCAAGGCCCTGTCTCATTATGGACTCTGTTTCTCTATCTGAAAAATGAGTGAAAGAAACAAAAGGATCTTCCAGGAAGAAGAGCAATCCCAGGGTCTGACAAAGGGCGCCACTTAGAGATCAACAATAGTTGCTGTTGGGCCCTGGCCATGGTGCTGAATTCGTGCCCCACTGACGGACAGCTGCCCAGGGTGGGAGATTGCGCCCCTAGAGGCGCCCCTGTCTTACAGGCTCAGTGTCTGACCCTCACCCCCCAGGAAGCGGGAACCCGGAAAACTCAGCACCAGGCTGGATTCCTAAACAGCCCTCCCCCCACCCCCACCGCCCCAGCGCGTCTGGGTCTGAGAAGGGGCGGAGCGGCCGTCTGTGTCTTTAAGAGCAAAACACAGATTTTAGGGGCCAAACCGAGCTGGTCTAAGGAGATGGGTTAACTCCTTCCTTCTCGGCTCAAGGTAAGTGTGGATGCGGGAGAGGACTAGGGACAGACGTTCCAAACCCCAGCCAGAGGAAGGCTCCCAGCCAGGCAGGAGCTGTAACCTGGAGGGCCTGTAGTATCCAGGACAGCAGCTCGGAGGGAGGCCCACCAACGACTACTGGGGCTGGAGACTGGATCCCGGGAAGCGCTCCTCCTCCCTCCCCGCAGCAGCCGCCTCCTCTAACAGGCCGCCTTCCCAGCAGTGTCCATTCGCTTCCCCTTGCCTTTGTCTCTCTTCTCACCCCTCCAAGAGACTGGGTCTTTCTGGGAGGGAAAGAGGCATAATGGATGTTCCCAGAACTGGGGACGATGCTCCTGGGGCCCAAGACAGGGCCAGCCATCTCCGGGAGAGCAACCCAGCATTCTCCACCCTCCCGACCCCGAAACACCTTCCACCCTCCAGCCTCTCGCGGGGGGTCCTCAGACCCCTTCCTCCCTCCTGGATCCCCTCCCCCACGCCTCCTGGCCACCGGGTGCATTCTGCTCCCCTGCTCTCTTGGGCTGTACCTTCTGTGAGCTGAAGGACTGGGTCCAGTGGTACAGAACCAGGCTCTCCTTGGGCCAATGGGCGGGGCTGGATGCCTCGGGCGCGTCGGGGCCCTCCACCGGCTTGGCCGCATCGCTCTCCAGCGCCGAGATGGGCCACCAGCTGCAGTTGGTGGGGGTCAGGTTGTTGGGGGTCGCCATGACAGCCCGGAATCAGAGGGAGGAAAGAAGGAGGCTCCGCGGCGGCGGCTCTCTCTCGCCCAGCATCACATGGCCTCGCGGAGCCTGCCCCTCTGCTTCGCTCCCTCCCTCCCCTCTTCGTGAATGTCATTACTCGCTGGGCGAGTGGGGGAGGGGCGTGGGGGATCCCGGGAGCTCCTTCCCTCCTCCTCCCCTTGGCACGCCCTTGCCCCCTGCCAGAGAAACCACCAGCCCTCTCGGGTCCCGCTCCATGGAAGGGTTCAAGGAGCCACAGGGGAGTGGGCCATGCCCCCCAGATAGCTCGCATCTGGCCAGTCATTTGCGGAGACTCCACCATTGTTAACGCATTCTGACTCTCTGTCTTCCAGGAAGCAAATACCTCTTAGGACAAGTGTTGTTATAGAGACCCATTCCCTTTATAAATCAGTGTCTGGAAATAGCTTGTCTCTCTTAGGGTTTGTCATTTTTAGCATTTCTCCTGAAGGACCTCTTAAGGGCAAAAGGAAGCAAACTATGAATTTTGGAGCAAATGCTTACACAGCACTAGCTGTGCGCCCTGGCTTTTCAACCATCAACTCACTGAGCACTCAATAATCCTATGAGCCTTGTTTCTGAGGAGAAAATTGAGGCACAGAGAGGTTAAGCGACCTTGGCCAAGGTCCCCTAGCTAGTAAGTGGTGGAGTCAAGATTCGAACCCAGCCTGTCCGGCTCCAGAGTCTATGCTCTTAATGCTAAGGTCATGATACCATGATAATGATACAAACAACAGCACAGCAAGTATTTATCAACCCAAGCACTTTACACGCATCATCTCATTCATCTGCACAACAATCATTTTTATTAGAGGAGGAAGGTGAGGCTCGGAGATGTCAAGTCATTGGTCCAAGGTCACATCTTCACCTCAGAGGCACAAGCACAACCAGCGGAGCCCAAGAAAGCTCCTAATGCTCCGCTGTCGCTCAGTTTATCCTAAATATTCATGGGAGTTTTCCATAAAGTTCCTTAATATACCCTTGCTTCCCTTGCTCTAAATATTGTTTTAATTTATTTACCATTGAGCAAATGGATGCACTAAGATAAGCCTCTGAATTTGCCCTCCCTCTGGCATGTGATGCTGTCAAAAACTCCTGAGCACATCACCCTTTCAGAATGATAAGCATGGCTCTTGAGGAATCAATGTCCTTCCTTTTACCTTTTACCTTTTTTCCTTTTACCAGATGCAAAAGTTCTCTGGCCCATGGGCTTCCCTTTTTTGCTTTGGCTGCCAGGAAGCTTGGAGCTACATTTTCTACTAAGTCCCAGTTGCCACGTTAGCCTCCCTGATTCAGCAAATTCTTTATCACTCTTCCATGAAAAATTTTTAAAAAGGTTTTATTCATCTGAGAGAGTGAGAGAGAGCAAGAGAGACAGAGAGCACGGGGGGGGGGGGGGGGAAAGGGGAGGGGGAAAAGCAGACTCCTCACTTAGTGGTTGTTGGTGGTGGGGGGGCAGTGCTAGATCCCAGGACCCTGAGATCACAACCTGAGCTGAAGGCAGATGCTTAACTGGCTGAGCCACCCAGGAGTCCCTTCATGAAATTTTTAGTTCTTCTTTTTCCTCAAAGTGTCTTGTTGTTCACGATTTGATTTTACAAAGCAGGATCTGATGTGTCCTGAGGGAAGATTCAAATGTCTGAATTCAGGGAAGTAAGCTCTTAGAAATTTGATTGGGGTGGAAAAATCTGGTCCCTGTAGAGGCCCCTTTTAGGCAACAGCCTCAACTGAGCAGTGGAAACCCGAGCAAGGCAAAGGGGCCCACTGCAACCACCTAGCTGACACAAAAGGCTCATGAGGAGACCCAACTCGAAAGAGCCATCAGCCCTAACTGAGCAGTTACAACCAAGCACAGGTCCCAAGATTACAAAAAAAAAATACAATTCCATATATCCCCATACTCCCTTTCTTCACCCTGTAACTGTAGCTCTTCAGAACGGTCTCATGGCAGACAATCTCTCCTGTACTGTCCTGCTGCTGCTCCCTTGCCTATCACTTTGGTTTTGCCTTGGGTGAATCTTTCACCCCTGGTGCTGCCCGTCCCCACCCAACTGGGATGCCCAACAGTCCCTGTCTGTCTTCAACCTAAAGGCATTCAGTGAGCCCATGTCGCAGCAGCTTCACTCAAATATGCAGTCATTCCTCGACAAACATTAATTGTGCACCTACTGCATGCTAGGTCCTTTGATGGCATCGGAAATACGGTGATAAATATGACAGACATTGACTTGCTCTCTGCATTTTTCACTTATTGATACATCTGGGAAAGAGTTTCCTATCAATGCAGGTCTAACCCATACTTATAACTATACTTGTAACAGTCTACATTGTATGGATGCACTGTAACAAATTCAACAACTCCAATTAAGAGACATATATGCTGTTTCTAATGATGTAGCAAACAATGATGTAGCAAAAATCCTTATTCATACAGATTTGCACATGTTTGAGTATAATTTGTACGATAAATTCCTAGCCCTGGAGTTGCTGGATCGAAGAATACATCTCTGCCCAAGTTCCCTCTAAAGAGGCTGTTCCAAGTTACACTCCCCATTAGCAATCTACAAAACATTTCCCTGCATCCTTGCCAACTCAGCATATTTTAAACATATATATATATATTTTTTTCATTTTGAATCTCTGGGTGAGAAATGTATATTGTGTTTCTTTATCTGCTTCTCTGAGTTTTTACGATAAAGAAATTTTCACACATATGACAGCAAACAAAACAGCTCAATGAACACCCATATATCCTTCAATGAAATACAATCATTGGTTAACCTTTGCCATGTTTGTTTAATTTGGAAGGAGGGTTTAAAGTATTTTGAAACAAATTAAAGGCATCATGATACTTCATCCATGACATGCTTCAGTATTAAGTAAGTCATTTTCTTGCATAAATGCACTTTTCACATTCAAAAAATTAACGATAAGGCCCTGATTATCTAGGTCATATTCCCATTTCTCCAGTTGTATGAGAAATGTCTGCATAGCGAGTTTGAACCAGGATCCATCCACACAGGGACCATGCCATGAATTCTGTTGTTACCTTTATGGAAAATGGTCCTCATTCATTTATATTTTCTGCCCACGATGTTAACTCACGGAGTTTTCCTGTACAATGTTCTGCTTGGGGGTCTGACCATTGCAGCACCTTTTAACTTGTTTTACTCTCCTCTGGGTTTCCTATAAACTAGTACTTAGGTCTAAAGGATAGTCTTGACTCAGGTAAAGCATTTGGGGGCAAGAATTTAATGAACCCTTTGTGGGTGGAGCTGTGTGCTTCATTTTGCCTTGAGTCTGGAGATCCACAATGTCTTGGGGTCCCACTATTAATGATGCCATGTGTGATTTAAGGTAGTGACCACCACTCTCCATGTTAAATGTCCATTTTCCTCTTCCTACCGTGACCTTAAGTTTCTCATCCACGGATGGTCCTTGGCTGGACCAGTTATCCAGGCTGTAAAATGATTTCCTGATTTTGCCCTTTCAGGTGCATTTATCAGCTGGTATTCTTTGAGTTTCATCTTTTAAACTATTTCAGATCCATTTTAATTTCTTTCCCAGCAAACAGTCTATGTTTCTGAGTGGACCTGGGCAGTTATACCCCAATGTGATGAGTGCTGTGCTGGGGTAAAGACAGGGACTGTGGCCGAGCTGGGAAGGGGCATGTGCCTGGACATGCAAGGGAAGGTTCTCAGGAGTTGGTGGGTTCCTCTGAAGCAGGTCCCAAGAATTGAAGGACAATCAGTTAATTTGGGAGAAGGCAATTCTGGGAGGCAAGTGGGGGAATAACACAGACAAGAAAGGCAGCCTGGGAAGGTGTACTGTCAGGCAAGTGAGTACCATGGGTGCCTGGGGCTTAATCCCACAGGGAAATTCTGAGGCTGGTGTAAAGCACTTAGAGGAGGAAGAAAGCCAGGGTATTTATACACCAAGTCTTGTCAGTCATTGTTGGAAGGCTGCTCCTGGTAGGGAGTGCTAATTCCTCAGCATTTCAAGCCTGCTCTGAGGTTGGCAGTGGCTTCCAGTCACTAAAAGGCCCTCAGGCAATAAATGTGGGTGCTGCCCGCTGGGGGTCAGCCGGTGTGCACAGACATGGTAAAAGTAGGGGACAGGTAGGGTACTGTCAGTATCTGCTCAGGGACCTCTGAGCAGAAACTTTAAGAATGAAGAGGAATTAGCCAGATGAAGAGTAGACAGGAAAGGATGCATACTCCAGGCAGAGGACGGAGCAGGCACAGAGCACAGAGGTGACAGCGAGGGTACGGTATTTCAGGGACCCACTGCTGTTCACCTGGCTGGAGACAGAGGGAGAGATGAGGCTCTGTGGTCATGCCAGGTCTGTTAAATCACCTTTGGGAGTTACCACATCATGCTGAGGGCACTGGGAAGTCACTGGAGACTTTTCATCAGGGAAATAACACCCAGTTTGGGTGCCAGAAGTCTGAAAACGCCTGAAACACATATACTGACATTCCAACCTATTAATTCACCCTGGAGACTAGCTGTTCCTTGCTGGTGATGGAATTTCTCCTGACCTCTGCATGTGAACCAGGGATGGACTCAGCCACCAAAAGCTTGCCTTGAATGTGAACTCAGTACACAGTGAGATGGAGAGCCTTGGGGAACTTCTCACTTGGGCCTTCTACTGGTGGATTATAATGCATATGTTATTACAATAACAGCTAGGAGGGTTTCCCATGTGCCAGACACTGTGCTAAGCACTTTTTAGTCGTTATCTCAAGTGAAGTGATACTGTTACTATCCTGATAACACGGATGGGGAAACTGATGCTCAGGTGAATGATGTTATTAGCCCAAAGTCAAGCACTAATACCCAAGTCCATAGAAAATGGAGTTCTAAGTGTCCACACAATAGGGGATTAGATACATCGAGTATGTCCATACCATACAGACATGGAACAATTTACATCTACTAAATGAGCAAGAGTACAATATAAAGGTCACAATTAAAAACAGGTTAAAATTACATGAGCTACTCTAAAAATTCTATTTAGCAAGGGTTACTAGAATACTTAAAATATAAAAAGAAAAAAAAAAGCAGGTTACCAAAAAAGTATACACCATTCAATTTTTAAACTATGTAAGTTATAGAAGGATAGTCAGCCAAGGCGGTCACATGGTGGGGCGTCTGGGTGTCTCCATCGAGGAAGTGTCCGACTCTTAATTTTGGCTCAGGTCATGATCTCAGGGTCATGAGACTGGGCCCCATGTGGAGTCTGCTTGAGATTCTCTCTCTCCCTTCGCCCCTCCTCCCCCGACTCATGCTCTCTCTAAAATAAATAACACAAACTGCCTGACCCCCGGCCACCAACTAGGAAGCAGCAGAGCTGGGCTTGGGAGCCGGGTCTACTTGACCTGAGCCCCTTCTCTCCACATACCACTGCCTCCACAGCAGACCCCGAACAGGCCACAGCCATGGGTGGGCTGGAGTGGGGGTGGAGGACATCCTTCACCCTGAAAGAACGACTCAGGACATTTTGCTTCCAAGTTTTGGGCAGGATGAATGGTTCTCCTGGGAGTTAGAAGTCGCCTGAAGAAATCTGCTGTGAATTGCATCTAATCATCTAAGTCCATCCAACAGTGATTGCATCTAATGTCTACATCTATTACCTGAGGGCCTGCTGGCTCAGGAAGCCACGGGGACCCCAGAAATGCCGCAAGGGTGTGGTGGGGAGCATGGCAGATTAGGAGAGCACAGGTCCCACAGCTGGCTGCTCCCTGTTCCAGCCAATCCCTCCCGGAGCGGACTGCAAGCATGGCTGCCAACCATTCCAGGTTTTCCAGAACCTGGAGATTCAGATGTTCATGTGAAATCTCTCATTTTAAAATGTGTTAAGAAAGAAAAAACCTGGCTGGCACAGAAATAACAAAATATATCTATCGGTTGAATCTAAGCCCTTGCATTGTCAGTTTGCAGCCTCTGCACGAGATAATTTTGGCCACAATCCTAGGGGCAGTATGGTAGTTAACACAGCACGAGCTGCTGAAAGAGAGAAACCACAGGGGCTCTATGCAGACGTTTATTTTTCACTCCCACAAAGTCCAATTGGTAGTAGGTGGGCGGGGGGGGAGGGCAGGGAGTTTCGCGGTCAGCTTTTCCATGTGGCTTCCGAGATCACCCAGGGCACCGCAATCCAGTGGGCACATAATGAAGACAGAGAGCAGAGGACCTGTGGGAGGTTTTAATGGTAGCAGCTCTCCTTACACCCTTGCTCCACTGGCCAGAACTCAGTGCTGTGGCCACCTCACCAAAATGCAGAGGAGAGCTGGGGAATGCAGTCTCTGGCTTGTGAGTTTCCAACAGGAACTGTCCTGTAGACCAGCTATGCAGACCCCGGGGGCAGTTATCCATCTCTGCCCCAAGCCATTACCATCCTCTGCATTTTACAGATGAAGAAATGAATCTCAGAGAGCCTTAGTGACCTGTGAGAAGTCTTGCAGCAAAAAGCACTGTCAGATTTTCTGACTCCCATCCAAGGACCTTTCCTCCACCCAAGTGTTTCCCAACCTTGCTGTTTCCTAAGAATCAGCCATGGTACTTGTTAAACATAAAAGTCCCAGAATGTTTGGGGGAGAGTGTGGTGACCTGTATTTTCATCCAGAACCCCAGAGGATTCTTCTCTCAGGTTCTGTACCAGGGGCTGTATCATCTGGGGAGCTTTGTGAAATGCTGATCTCTTGGCCCTCACCCCCGGATTTCTGATTCAGTGGGCCTGCTGGGAGGGGTCCTGAAGTTGACATTTTATATACTCCCACGTGACTCTAATGTGCAGCCAGGGCTGGGACCCTCTGCTCCCACACCAAATTAGGCTGGTAAGTTGTTCAAACTAAAGCAGTGAGAGAGAGAGAGAGAGAGAGATCAGTAATTGAGTCAGCACTTTAAAAACTCTTCAAGTGAGTCTAATGCACAGTCTAGGATGAGACCTTCTCAATAAATGGACCAGAAGACTGATGAGTAGGTTTGGGGTAAGCCCAACTTTCCATATTTTTAAAGCTCCTCCAGGGTATTCTGATACCATTGCCCTAGGGCTCTGCTACTCAAAGTGTCCTCTGAAGTATCAGCACATCTCTGGAAGCTTATAAGCAGAATCTCGGGTTCTCCCCTAGACCTGCTGAATTAAAATCCCCGGGAGATAAGCGCCCACTCTAGGCACACAGGCTCTTTTTTGGAAGGACAGCCGATTAGGTCCTCCAATCAGCGCTGGCTCGCCTTCTCTCCACCCCCAGCTACCCTCCCGAAGCTTGCAGGAGGTTTTCTAGTGTCACTAGCATAATCTGCCCTCAAAGGTCTGGGCCTCGCTGCCCCCGCCGTGACCATCTGTTCGTGGACACTTTGTTTGGTCTGGGCATGCGCATGGTCTGATGAATCAACAGGGGACTCGCAGGCCCTTTCTGCCAGGGAAAGACGTCACAGATGCTGGGTACTGTCTTGGGGGCAGACTATGGGATTGGGTGCTCCACCTGAAGATCTAAAGCTCTTTAGATCTGCAGGTTGGAGAATAAAGCAGACCTGTTTTGTGAGGTTCTGGGGCCAATCAGAGGAAGCTACAGGGAAGAGGGTTGCAGTTCAACATAGGGAAATTTTCAGAGAAGCGGGGGCCAAATCGAGGGTCGTAAGCTTCCTGTTCCCCAAAGAGGACAGAATGGCCTTCATGCAGGGGCACTCAGAGGCAATATCTGGATTGAGCTGAGACCCAGAAGGTGGGGAGGCGGAGTCAAGAAGAGCCCGGGGAGGGAGATGACCCAGGGTTCTGATGCACCAATCACGCATGAAGGCAGTTTGCTTAAACACAGATGACTGTTGGTGTGTGAAATCATTTCCATCTTGGTCTCCACTAGTTTGAAAGCCGTGAGGTCAGCGGCTGGGCTGCCTGCAGAGTCCTCAGCACCTGGCACAGATACAGTAGCATCTGTCCAGTAAATACTTGTTAACTTAAACGCAAATGGCTGAACATGAACATTAATCTATTTGTCTCTCATTGGCAACTTTTGAACGCTGTGGGATAATCTGGCATCCCTTCGTGCCCTTTAAAGCATCTTTGTCAGGTGTTCAAATTGTCCATTTTTCTGCTTGCTTTCTCATTAAGTGCTAATTCTTTTTCATCCAGTTTTATCTGCCTGACATTCTTGGCAATGGAAAAACAACTCCTAGATCCTAAATGGCCCATGAAGGGGAACGGTCATTAAATCATTCAGGGACTCTCCTCCGCAAAGCCCACCCACCAATGGAGCGAGTTAGGGATGTCTTATCTGGAAGGATCCCAACAAGATGCCAACAGCATGGTCTCCAGGTGATGTTCTCCATGATCTAAATTGTGCTCGGTGTGACCTTTTTTCTGTTCTGAACATCTATTACTTTTGAACAAGAAAAACTGACCTGCAGGCATTGGATTGGTTTTAAACTCTATTTTATTTTTTAAAAGATTTTTATTTATTTATTTGACAGACAGAGATCATTAGTAGGGAGAGGCAGGCAGGGAGAGAGAGGGGGAAGCAGGCTCTGCACTGAGCAGAAAGCCCCACTCAGGGATCAGTCCCAGGACCCTGGGATCATGACCTGAGCTGAAGGCAGAGGATTTAACCCACTGGGCCACCCGGGTGCTCCTTAAACTCTATTTTAGATCTCTTATTTTAGCCAGCTTTACCTAGGTGGCGATGTTATTATTTGAGAAAACTGCATATGGAAGAACAGAGTAAATGCTCCCAATAACTACGTAAAAAGGAAGCTGAGACCCAGAGAAATAAAGTGACTTATCTGTCCCAGGATAGATGAGGCAAGAGCAGAACTCAGGTCCTGCCTTGCAGGTGGGTGTTCTTTTTTTAAAATTTTCCTTTTTAAAGATCTTAATTATTTATTTGAGAGAGACAGAACAGGCGCCGGAGGAGGGGCTGAGGGAGAAGCAGACTCCCCGTTGAGCAGGAAGCCCCACTCAGGGATCAGCGCCAGGACCCTGGGTTTATTACCTGACCAGAACTCAGACACCTGACCAACCGACTGAGCCACCCAGGTGCCCCAGGTGTTCTTTCTTGTACATCACTCCCTGTCCTTCCCACTGGGAACCTCTTACTGCTTTCTCTCACTAGATCAGCAATGCAGGGCTGTCTCAGGCATTCATGGCCTCATGGGTTGGCTATTTCATTTCTCAGGCAGGATTTCTGTAGACTCCAGAATAGAGAGAGCCATCAGACCAGGTAGCCTGCACATATGCCGTTGCTTACTGGAAAACCACAACAGGCTACAGATCAAATGTACAGAACTTCTGGTGGAAGCCTGTCCCTGGCACCAGGGCCACTTTGAAAGTCTGCTGTTAGGGGCACCTGGGTGGCTCAGTGGGTTGAGCCTCTGCCTTCGGCTCGGGTCCTGATCTCAGGGTTCCGGGATCGAGCCCCGCATCGAGCTCTCTGCTCAGCAGGGAGCCTGCTTCTCCCTCTCTCTCTGCCTGCCTGTCTGCTTGTGATCTTTCTCTGTAAAATAAACAAATAAAATCTTAAAAAAAGAAAAGAAAAGAAAGTCTGATGTTGGGTAATCTGCAAAGGCTGCAGGCAAGTCTGTGCCATTTCTGCCACATGGGATATTTTCTTGGGAGCATCCAGGATCGCTGAGAAGTTCTTCATGGACACTTCCTCCAGTCTGGTTCTGGCTTTTCTGAGCCAAGTACAAGGTGCAGGCCACTTCTCCAGGAGTCCTTGCTATGCTGAGCAGGGTTTAGGACCAGGATCCACTCACTTCCCATTTGACAGGATCCAGCAGGCGGAATATGAAAGCTTTCACACTGCCCCAGAAGCTATGGCAGTGGCTTCAGGCTCTGCAGAAGCACCAAGGACCGGACTCCGCTGTGACAGGCTACAAAATTCACAGGGTGAATGTATCTCAGGTTTCATAGCTGAGAAATAAGCATAAGGATTTTTTTCTTTTTTTTTTCTGGCATCTTGGGCAGATGGGTCCACGGTGGCTATTTTGGGTGTCCTAAGGTCAACCACAGAATACATTTCATTATGGGGCCCTGGTCTGTGATAAAGAGTATGTCTGGGCTAAGATGATTCTCGGAGGCGGTTCCTGGGTTTGGGTGTCCCCTGGGAAAAGGTGTTTTGGAAGTGCAGCAGGGAAATTCTGAAGGCCAGAGGATGAGAGACTTTAACCTGAAGCACTGAAAGGTTCTCAAGGGCCACCCTGAGGAGTTCTTTCTACACCTTACCAGGGAAAAGACAAGAGACAGGCACTTATATGACTAAATCTTAAGAACAGACTGCATAGTAATAATCAAAGAGGTGTTGATTTAAAAAAAAAAATCTTCAGTGGCTTTGCGAGAAAATTATAAAAATACTACACATTAATCGTAACAAATTCAAATAACACATAATGTAAGAAGTAAATATAATTCCATTTTCCTAAACAGATACAAAATAAAAGAAGGTATCATTTTTTAGACTACCAGATAGGCAAGCTTAAAAAAATGGCCAACTCCAGCACTGGCAAGGGTGTAGGCCAGGGTTTTTGAACCTCAGCACTCCAGACATAATTTTCTTTGTGGTGGCGGCTCTCCTGTGCTACACTACGACCTTTAGCAGCAACCCTGGCCTTTACCTGCCCCCCCCCAACCCCAATATCTCCAGCGCTACCTCCTGGGCTGTGACAACCAAGAGTATCTCCAGTCATTGTCAAATGGCTAGGGTGCGGGGAGGTGCAAAGTGACCCTTTGCCAAGAACCACTGTAGGCAAATGGACACCCCAAACACCACTGGTGGGAGTGGAATCTGGCAGTTTAGCATACTTATCAGATATTAAAATGTGTGTCACAGAGCACCTGAGTGGCTCAGTTAAGCACCTGCCTTGGGCTCAGGCCATGATCTCGGGGTCCCAGATTCGGGCCCTACATTGTCGGGCTCCCTGCTTAGCAGGGAGGCTGCATCTCCCTCTTCCTCTGCCCCTCTTCCTGCGCATTCTCTCTTCTACCAAATAAATAAATCTTTAAAAAAGAATTTTGTGTCACAAGGACACAAATGTAGAGTTTACGTTTACAGGAGTACAAACTTGTTCAATAAGCACTAATGATAATAATGGATAATGGCACTCATGGTTAATGCAGCACTCTTGGTAATATTTTAAAAACAGGTAATAATATAAATAACATTGGTAGGAAATTGGTTAAATATCTATCTATCTGGCTGCAACATGTCCAGACATACAACTGAATTAGGTCTGATACAGAGAGGTCTTCAAGACAAAATTGTTATTGGGGGCTTTGTGGGGAGACCTGGGGGGCTCAGTCAGTTGGGCATCTGCCTCAGGTCATGATCTCAGGGTCCTGGGATCGAGTCCTGTCAGGCTCCCTGCCTAGCAGGGAGCTGCCTGTCCCTCTCTCCCTGCTCCGCCCCCATTCTTGCTCTCTCTAATAAATAAATAATCTTAAAAAATATTATTATGGGGGAAAAAAGCAAGGTGCAGGAGAGTGTATAGAACATTTTTGTAAAATGTAAAGAACAAAATTGTATGAGTAAGTGTGTGTGTGTGCGCGCGTATGTGTGTGTGTAGAAAAATACCTGCATCAAAATACATATGGATATGTGGTTTTTAAAAAAGATTTTATTTATTTGACAGAGATCACAAGTAGGCAGAGAGGCAGGCAGAGAGAGAGGGGGAAGTAGACTCCCCGCTGAGCAGTGAGCCCGATGCAGGGCTCGATCCCAGGACCCCAAGACCACGATCTGAGCCAAAGGCAGAGGTCCAACCCACTGAGCCCCCCGGGCACCCCTGGATACATGTTTTTAAAGCCTGGAAGAAAGTGCACTAAACCACAAACTGTGGCTATCTTTCTGTAGAGTAGGATGGAGGAGGTGCGGGGGAACATCTGGGATTTTCCATCTCTACTTTAATATTTTATTTATTTATTTGACAGAGAGATCCATCTCTACTTTAAATATTTCAGAATCACTTGTATCATTTTATAACAAGGATGTTGCAAAATAATAAAGATAAAAATCAAAAGAAGAAAAGGAAACCAGAAGAAAAAGAGAGGGACCATGGTTGGAGTCCTGCCTGCTCTCACCTGGAGCAAGGAAACCTGGCTTAAAGTCTTGCCCTGCATGTCGAAAATCCCAAGGCAGCATCAGAGGCCAACCAGCCAACCAACCCTATAACTCACCAGCTCAACCACTGGCTTCTCCTCTCTGGGCCTCATCTGTTAAATGGAGGTAAATGTACCTAACTCCCAGGATTGTTTTGAGGTTCAAAGGAATCACGTTTGCAAACGCATTTCATAAAATAGAAAACACTTAAAAATGTTTGTTGGTTTTATTTTGGCAAAATAAAACTCTAGCTCTCTTCCTGTGGGGTTAGAGTAACACTCCTGGGGTCAGTACAAGACAGAAGACACTGAATGGAAATCCAAACCTGAAATATCGTGAGAGATTTGCAGTATGCTGCTATAGGTTGAGAAGGACACACAAGAGTCCAGAAAATGGGTCCGTTTAACTAAGCTAGTACCTTACCTGAGCCAGGTTCCCATCAAACCTTTTACTGGGCTCTGGAACCTGTTCTGTCACCAGGGAGAGGTGCCAAATGCTAATCAAGGAAACAAGAAAACCCAATGGGGTGTATTTCCAGCACTGTGGATTATATTTCTACCCACAGGAAGAAAGTTAGTATGTCTGTCCAGGGCTTAGGGGAGCGCTCACTTAACTTATTGGCATTATACAAAGTAATGTATGCAGAAGCACCCAGGGCAAGGTTCTGCCTCCTACCAGCCCAGTGAAATGTAAAGGCGACCCTGTCAGCGATGGCAGATAAACAAGCTCATCTCGCTGCTGGAGGCGGTGGTGCGGTGGCCCGAGTGTGTGTGCTTGATAACCTTGCCTTTACGCAATTTCTCATTTACTGGAAACTTGAAACAGCTCGTCCCTTCTTCAGGTGTAAAATCCTATTCTAAGGAAACCATCAGACTCATAGTCAGATGTAGATATAGACACTTACAAATACACACACTTTAATTGTACATATACACATAATAAGCATTTTCAGCTCAGAGTTATTAGAGAAATGTACCTACCCCAACTGTCAAAAAATAGAGGAAAAGTCACCTACAGAAGAAATCATGAATATATTTAAGTAATCGGCTATTATACAGTCATTAAAATCACGTTTTTGAGGAATATTTTGTGACCTAGAAAATGTTTACGATAGTTAATGGAAAGAAGCAGAATATTAATCTGTAAACACACTTTATCAGTAATTAACATATATACATTTATAATAAGAACAATAGCAGCTACAACATACTGGATGCTGGGAGCCAGGCAGGGTCTCATCCCATTATTCACGCAACACTCTCCAAGCCCTCTGAGGTGGGTACTTGCATTACCCCCCTTTCTCAGAGGAGCACGCTGAGGCCCAGGGGCTCGGGCAGCACGTCCAGGGCTGCACAACGGGGCAGGCGGGAGGCTTGATCGCTAACAGAGCCAGTCTGGCTCTTAGGCTCTCTGTGGCACTGGGACAAAATGCTCGCCATGGTCATCGCCAAGTGCTGGAGCTGAACATAAACTTTTCTTCTTGATATTTTCCACATTTTCTACAGAGGTACATTTTTCTTTTGTTAAAAGTAGCTTTTATGACAAAAATAATATAATAACACATTAAAAATACTTCCAAAGTACAAGGGGTATTAAATTACCTGGGGGCCAGATGGATGGGAGGTGGTCAGTCAGATCCGGTTTGATCTGGTAACACGGAAAGGGATCAGGAAAGGCCAGAAGACTAGGCTTAGGGGAAACATGGCCAGTAGATGCTGAACACATCTCATTTCAGCAGGTGTTGTGGGACATCCACGTGGAGATAAGCAGAAGGACAGGGGACACAGAGGTGCGGTGGTGGGGTCAGGGGTTGCAAACAGGGCGCACCAATCTGGCCATTTTGACATGAAGATTATTATGAGCTAAAGGTGATGGAGACCCTATGGGGTCAAGAGAAACTTTTGCCCCTCCCTTAACTCTACAGAAGAATCTAAACCGGGGGGTCTCTCCCAAAATGGGAGTTAACAGCAGAGATAAAGTTTATGTGAGTTACCCATCTGCACGGCAGGACAAACATCTAATTACCAACATTCTCTTTTCTTCCCACCACGAGGTACATATGTCTCCTCTGAAGTCCCAGGCTCTGACCCTCTTTGCTTTAGTTCAGGATGGCACACAGACCTCATTTTGCCTGTCTGTGTAGATTCCCTGCGTGTACACTATTAAATTTGATTTCTTCCTGTTAATCTGTCTCAGGTCAATCTGATTCTTAGTCCAGCTAGAGGGACCCTTGAAAGGGATAGGAAGCCTTGCTCCCCCGACTGTCGGGAGCCAGTACAGGAGGCCTACTATAAGAGCTGTAAGGGACTGAATATGATTGGCTGTTCATTTAGGTCCACTCACGCGGGAGGTGCATGAGCACTGCGGTGATTGGCTAGGCGGGCTAAGCTGCCGGTGTATATATGCTTGAATGTACTTGTAGAGGGGCGGCCCGCCGGGAGCCAGGCTGCGCCGCGCTGGCCGGAGGGGGCCGCAGCCGGGACCATGGCAGCGGCGGAGGCGGCAGGCGCCAAGGGAGGGCACGCGGCCCTGGAGGCGGGGGCGATGCCCCAGCGGGCCAGCGGGAGCTGCGGGAGCTGCGTGCTGTGCTGCACCAGAGGGGGAAGAAGATAAAAAGAAGCCATTAAAGAAGTTTGCCTCCACGAGTGTCTCCCTGTAGTTCTTGCGGGCCGAGAGCGACACCCGACCGGGAACATATGGGCTGAAGATCGAGAAGTCGTGTCAAGAACAGTTATCACCAAAGCTGTGGAAGACATTTCCTGTCTCCACCTTCCTGTTCCCTCTATCCCTTTCTGTGGGTAATAGCAACCCACATTTCCTTTGGAGAAATGCCCTACCCGTTCTCTGTAGTCTGGTGAGATGGGCGAAGTGTCTGGCTCTCTAAAGGAGAGAACATTTCTTGAGGTCAAATCCATACTGCAGAGCGGCAGGCCTGCACTGCCCCGGCCATTTAGTGAATGGCCTTTGCTGCTTGGGAGCCATTGCTCAGCTCTGAGTATGAAATTCAATTTTCTTGAGTCCATAGTGAGATAAGAGTCTTAAAATCTTGCTTTTGGGTGAGGAAAAAAGA
The DNA here is from genome assembly GCF_022355385.1 of Mustela nigripes. Lineage (NCBI taxonomy): Eukaryota > Metazoa > Chordata > Mammalia > Carnivora > Mustelidae > Mustela > Mustela nigripes. The sequence goes on along the minus strand of NC_081563.1, from coordinate 124,876,175 downwards.
TTTCCTAATTTCCTAACGCTCTGTAGATCAAGAACACAAGTTGAGGGTAAGAGGACAGAGATCTCCTATCAGCCCCAGTGCAAAGATGACACACTGTCAGATTAAAGCTCCCATAGGGCGGGAAGGGACGGACAATGGCCTTCTGGGCCTGCCCAGGAGAAAAAGCAGGACAAGCGTTCAGGTCTGCCCTCCCTAAAGGCCCAATCCCCCGTGTGGGGCTCAGAGGCACTTAGGTTTGGAGGAGGCTGGTGCCCCATTCCCTAAGCAGAGCCAAGGGAGAGCACTGGCCTTTCCGGAAGACTCCCGCTGGCTGGGCTGCAGCACCACGGTGGCTCCTCGGCTGGAAAAGCAGCCCCAGGTGAGGCGGTGGACAAGGGCAGTTCTCTCCTTCCCCTTCCGCCGTGTGCCATATGGGAAATCCCGAAGTGTACGCCTGCCCCAGGGAGGTGCTGGGCGGACGAGGCAAGGTCAGGAGGCAAGCTGAGAGGGCTGTGGTACACGAAGAGCTCACGATTAGAAACCCTGGAAATGTTCGTGACTCTGCTCGGGAAGGAAATCGGGCCGGCCCAGTCTTGGCGGGCCCCCCAGAATCCACACTGCCAAGGGATAAGTCTAGAGCGGCCACATGGCAGGGAAGACCAGCAACGGGAAGGGAACACATCTGAACCACAAAGCTTGTCTGCTGCGCACCCCCCCTGCCCACTTGGGGTAGAAGTTGGGATAGAAGGAGAAGGGGGAGGGGAGAAAACCCTGAAATACTGAGTATATTTGTGCAGAACAGTATATGAACTGGAAGAGAACCCC